>NC_134152.1:18437500-18440000 GCF_033958435.1 Carettochelys insculpta
CGGCTGATCATCCAGCATGCCCGGTATGTGGAGATCATGTTGGGAAGCCGAATGCTCTGAGTGTCCACCTCAAACGCCACCATGGTGAGGTGACGGTAAACTACCAGTGCTCACTGTGTGACAAAACTGACCCCAGAGTCCACAGCATCCTTTGCCATATCCCCAAGTGCAATGGTAAACCACCTGCTGGACCAGTGGGAGACTGGGAATGCATTGAGTGTAGACAGCGATTTGTCACCAAGAGCGGCCTCTCTCAACATAAGAGGCATGAACACCCAATAATACGAAATGCAGAGTGCATCCAAGCCAGTAAACCTAAAGAAAACTCACTGCATGGAAAACATAAGAGTTGGTCGGCCGAGGAAGTGGCTCTCCTAACCGAATATGACCAAATGTACTCGGGCCAAAAGTACATTAACAAGCTAATTGCTAATCATATTCGCTCGAAAACAGCCAAACAGATTAGCGAGAAGCGACGTCTTCTGGGCCTTTATGACAATAACAGAGCGGTTACAGCTGGCACAGGGCCTGGAGCATGCCTACATCACCTGGAAGCCAGGACTGAGAAGCCAAGTCCCGTTCGAGGACTCAGAAAGGCCTATATGCGCAAAGTGAGAGACATCCTGAAGGATCAGACTACAGTCCAGGTGGAGGCTGAAGTTCTTAGCGCATGGGTCGCTGGGGACCCTAACATCAGGCCAATGGTGGAGTCCGCTTCCCTCGATGTTCTCTCCACTTTCCTGTCAGAGGAGGAAGAACCACCCTTGAGACTGAACAAAAGGGCCAAGGAGACTAAAACTGGAAAAACCGCATCTTGGATGACAAAAAGGGCCAAAAAGAGAGGCACTTTCTTACGATTTCAACACCTCTTCGAGACAGATCGCTGTAAACTCGCTTCCGTTATCCTAGACGGCACTGACCGAATACAGTGCGACTTACCACCAGATGAAGTCTTCCAGGCATACAAGGCCAAAGGGGAATCTACTGCTCCCTTCGATGGCCTAGGCAAGTTCAAGTCTCACGAGCGGGCAGACAATACTGCTTTCGATATCCTTATCTCTGGAAAGGAAGTAATAAAAATATCAAGGAGATGAACATGAAATCTGCTCCGGGCCCTGACAAGCTCAGTCTGCATGACCTGGTCCGCGACGACCCAGAAGGACACACCTTGGCTGGGCTGTTCAATATGTGGCTGGTTACAGGAACCATCCCTGATGGTATAAAGGAATGCAGATCCCTTCTCATTCCCAAAACGATGGACCCTGAGACCTTGAAAGACCTCGGGAATTGGCAACCGCTTACCATCGGATCCATCGTGCTGCGGCTCTTTTCCAGGATACTTACAACCAGACTTGCAAAGGCTTGCCCGATAAATGCACGTCAGAGGGGGTTTATCGCGGCACCCAGGTGTTCGGAGAACCTTAAGGTGCTCCATGCAATCACAACACAAGCTAAGAAAGCCCACAAGCCTCTGGGAGTGGTATTTGTGGATATCGCCAAAGCATTCGACTCAGTATCCCACGAGCACATCATGTGGGTACTAAGGGAAAGAGGCCTGGACCAGCACATTGTAGACATCATTGGTGACTCCTATAGGAACGTCCATACCCGTATGGAAATAGGGCAGGAATTCACCTCAGCCATAGCCATAAAGGTGGGCGTCAAACAAGGGGACCTGATGTCTCCACTGCTGTTCAATCTAGCACTTGACCCCCTCGTGTCAATGCTGGAAAGAGAAGGCCAGGGATTTTCGTTTGGAACGCAGAACGTTATGGCGCTTGCCTTTGCGGACGATCTGGTCATGCTGAGTGATTCGTGGGAAGGCATGAGCCTAAATATCAACATCCTGGAAAGCTTTTGCAAACTCTCCGGCCTCAAAGTGCAAGCAAAAAAATGTCACAGCTTTCTACTCAAACCAACTCATGACTCGTACACGGTTAACAACTGCGAACCCTGGACGATCAACACAGGTTCCCTCAATATGATCGCGCCAGGCAAGTCTGAGAAATACCTGGGCCTCAAGGTGGACCCTTGGATAGGGTTCACCAAGCCGGCACTGTCAGAGAAGCTTGACACTTGGCTGGAGAGAATCGATCGGGCTCCCCTAAAGCCCTCGCAAAAGCTTGATATGCTCAATGCATTCGCTATACCACGAGTCATCTATCTAGCTGACCACTCCAATAGCAAGCAAACAACGCTTGCTGCCCTCGATGATACGATCAGAAGGGCCGTCAAAGAGTGGTTGCACCTACCAGCTGACACCTGCAATGGCTTCATATACACAAGATTCAGGGACAGAGGCCTGGGTGTACCGAGACTCACCAGCCTGATCCCTTCGATCCAAGCAAGACGGCTGCATAGGATAGCGAACTCTGAAGACGAAACCATTCGGAGTATCGCACTGGCCAGCGGGATACAGGAAGAGTACCGGAAATGCTGGCTGGCGGCAGGAGGAGAGGAGTCCAAACTGCCCGCCATCACAGAGCCAGTTGAACTCACC